>NC_091320.1:31878921-31888921 GCF_038502225.1 Cherax quadricarinatus | reverse complement strand
GTTCGTAAATTATAGTTATTAGTGAATGTTGAGACTGTCTGGGATTGAGTCGAGTGTCAGATGTTTGATGTCAGTCGAGTGTCAGCTGTTTGATGTCAGTCGAGTGTCAGATGTTTGATGTCAGTCGAATGTCAGATGTTTGATGTCAGTGGAGTGTCAGCTGTTTGATGTAAGTCGAGTGTCACTCCCAACGACACTGACGTCACCCTCCAGCTACACTGACGTCACCCTCCAGCTACACTGACCCCCCTCCAACTACACTGACGTCACCCTCCAGCTACACTGACGTCACCCTCCAGCTACACTGACCCCCCTCCAACTACACTGACGTCACCCTCCAGCTACACTGACGGAGGATTACCGGCGTCTCTTCCCTCCCGGGCTGGAGATAAAATGTACGGTAGATTCATCTGCTAAATGTACGTGAACGTAATCCTTGAAGTAGGCAGTGTTAGCAGCAGCAGCAGCAGCAGCAGCAGAAGTAGCAGCAGCAGCAGAAACAGCAGCAGCACCAGCAGAAACAGCAGTACTAAGACCAGCAGAAACAGCAGCAGCAGAAGCTGCAGAAGCAGTAACAGCATCATTAACAGCAGCAGCAGCACAGCAGAAACAGCAGAAGCATAGCAGTAGTGACAACAGCAGTTACAACAGCAGTAACAACAGCAGTAACAGCAGCAGTAACAGCAACAGTAACAGCAACAGTAACAGCAGCAGACATCTTTATCGAACCTTCCACCACATTTTATTCCCTGTCCTTCATTTATTTTCCACTCCTGTCACTTGGCTGATGCATATTTCTTTATTCTCACTCTCTCTTCCTGCTCATACTCCTCTTCCTAGACTCTTCCTCCTCCTCCTCCTCCTCCTCCTCCTCCTTCTTCTCCTCCGCTGTTTTCATTTCCCTGATTCACGTCAGGGAAACCAAAAATCTAGTAATGCGTTGATCCTCGAGTCAGCTGACTGACACTTGTAATCGCTTCATTTGGAGAAGAGATGACCGGATGTGTTGATGCTGGGGCAGACACACACACACACACACACACACACACACACACACACACACACACACACACACACACTGGCTCTTAGAATTTAACCTCGCCAAATGCAAAGTCATGAAGATCGGGGAAGGGCAAAGAAGACCGCAGACAGAGTATAGGCTAGGTGGTCAAAGACTGCAAACCTCGCTCAGGGGGAAAGATCTTGGGGTGAGTATAACACCGATCCTTTACTGCACGTATAAGTTCTGTCAAGCACCTTAACTACTGGGAACGCTTGGAAGCACTTGACTTGTACTCGTTGGAACGCAGGAGGGAGAGATATATCATAATCTACACTTGGAAAATCTTGGAAGGAATGGTCCCAAATCTGCACACAGAAATCACTCCCTACGAAAGTAAAAGACTGGGCAGGCGATGCAAAATGCCCCCAATAAAAAGTAGGGGCGCCATTGGTACACTAAGAGAAAACACCATAAGTGTCCGGGGCCCAAAACTGTTCAACAGCCTCCCATCAAGCATTAGGGGAATTGCCAATAAACCCCTGGCTGCCTTCAAGAGAGAGCTGGACAGATACCTAAAGTCAGTGCCGGATCAGCCGGGCTGTGGCTCGTACGTTGGACTGCGTGCGGCCAGCAGTAACAGCCTAGTTGATCAGGCCCTGATCCATCGGGAGGCCTGGTCATGGACCGGGCCGCGGGGGCGTTGATCTCCGGAATAACTTCCAGGTAACTTCCAGGTAACCAGGAGCACGTCTCCGGAGGCACACATCAACAAGATAACTGCTGCAGCATATGGGCGCCTGGCAAACCTGAGAACAGCGTTCCGGTACCTCAGTAAGGAATCGTTCAAGACTTTATACACTGTATACGTCAGGCCCATACTGGAGTATGCAGCACCAGTTTGGAACCCACACCTGGTCAAACACGTCAAGAAATTAGAGAAAGTACAAAGGTTTGTGACAAGGTTAGCTCCAGAGCTAAGGTGAATGTCTTACGAAGAAAGGCTACGGGAAATCGGTCTGACGACACAGGAAGACAGGAGGGTCAGGGGAGACATGATAACGACATACAAAATACTATGTGGAATAGACAAGGTGGCCAGAGACAGGATGTTCCAGAGATGGGAAACAGAAACAAGGGGTCACAATTGCAAGCTGAAGACTCAGATGAGTCAAAGAGATGTTAGGAAGTATTTCTTCAGCCAGAGTTGTTAGGAAGTGGAATAGTCTGGCAAGCGATGTAGTGAAGGCAGGAACCATACATAGTTTTAAGACGAGGTATGATAAAGCTCATGGAGCAGGGAGAGGGAGGACCCAGTAGCGGTCAGTGAAGAGGCGGGGCCAGGAGCTGAGTATCGACCCCTGCAACCACAATTAGGTGAGTACAAATAGGTGAGTACATACACGAACACACACAAGAAAGGAATTACTCAGAAGAGAGAGAGAGAGAGAGAGAGAGAGAGAGAGAGAGAGAGAGAGAGAGAGAGAGAGAGAGAGTCACGTGTCCTGCAGGGAGTATTAACAGACGTATAAGACAACATTAATTAAATACTGGTCGAGTATGAGCGTCTTAACTCGCTGCTCTGTGAAGGATCTTCACTCTTAACCTTCCTATACTTAACATCTTCTTGGCCCCACCTCTTCTTTCTTTTCTTCTCTTCTTATTTTTTCTTCTCGGTTCGCGTCTTCTGCTTCTTGATTTTCATTTTTTTCTTCTTTCTTTCTTCTTTGTCGCATTTTACTTATTCCCCTTATTTGTTTTTCCTCCCGTTTCTTGTTATTCCTCTGGTTCTTCTTCTTCTTCTTCTATTTGTTTATCCTGTTATTATTTTATCCGCTGTTTGCATCACCTCTGTTATCTTTTGTTTACTTTTTAACAGTATCGCTTTCCTGATCCACGTGGCCCCCCCCTCCCCCTCCCCCCTCGTGGCTCGGTTGGTAGCGCACTCACCTCCCACACTGAGGTCCGTGGTTCGATCCCCGGTACGGGGTGGAAATATTGGGGGCCTGTGTTTCCTTAAGACACCTGCTGCCTCTTTCTACCTAGGTACCTGGATTAATGCTAGTCATCTTACACCTGCTGTCCCTGTTTACCTAGCAGCCAGTAGGTACCTGGGTGTTAGTCACCTTACACCTGCTGTCCCTGTTCACTTATCAGTGAAATAGGTACCTGGGTGCTAGTCGACTGGTGTGGGTCGCATCCTGTGGACAAAATTAACCTAATTTGCCCGAAATGCTCTGCATAACAAGGGGCTTTCTGTCCAGTATGTCATTGATGTCAGCTATGGTCTGTATAAGTTGTAGAATTGTTATTATTATTATTATTGTAGAATTATTATTATTATTATTATTATTATTATTATTATTATTATTATTATTATTATTATTAAGACTGAACCATCCTCACTCTGCTTACCTAATTTGCTCAATTAAGTCTGGCCCCGCCTCTCCGCTCGCTGCTACTGGGTTCTCTCTCTCTCTCTCTCTCTCTCTCTCTCTCTCTCTCTCTCTCTCTCTCTCTCTCTCTCTCTCTCTCTCTCTCTCTCTCTTTTACACAGGGTTTGACAAGGTTAAGGATCCCTAGCTTTATTGACAGCTAACAGCTGTTACCTACATCAGCTCATTTGAAAGCATTTTTATTGCTATGAGACATACAAGTAGGGAACAGGATGAAGTTGGAGCCATCTGTGGGCCAGCATTTTCATTTGATCAACTGACTTTATCTCGTTGACATCATTATGCTGTACGAATGTGTTCCATACTCGAGTCATCCTGGGTATATGATCTCAGATGGAGTGATGTTCTGGAGAAGGGTACAGCCAGAGTGAAGTTGCTGCTTTCTGCCCGTCTTGTGGCATAAAAGCTTGTTTCACGCTGTCCTCGAAGTGGATCCAAGTGTGGTATTTTGACAATATTGGCCTTGTACGTAACAGTAAGGCCACCCACATCCCTCCTATGTTGAAGGCTCTGCTGAAATGACAGATCTATCCAGGATGGGTCCAGGCGAGAGATGAGACGTCTTGCTCTGTTCTCTACTCTGTCAAGCAGTCGCAGATGAGAGGGGGGGGGGGCAGGGAAACCAAGAAAGTGGAGCGTACTCAAGGTGTGAGCGTACTTGTGCCTCGTACAGAATCTTGCAACCACTACTGTCAAGCAGATGCAAGATACGGTGAAGTGCTGTAAGCTTCCTGGCTGTCTTGTTTGCAAGATTTATAACATGGTTCTTCATTGTCAGTTTGGAGTCAAATTTCACCCCAAGAATATCAACTTCTCCAGGTGCCAACACCCTCACATTCATCCTTACTACTGCACCGGCATTACCATCATGGTGCCTAGAGACGATCATCATTTGCGTTTTCTCATGTGCAGATGTTACTTGCCATCCATTTCCCCAAGCTGATATAGCTCTTAGCTTGTGATTGATGTAGCTTAGAGCAGCTGGCATTTCTTATCTTGGATAAGTGAATGTCAGTGTACAGTCGTCTGCATATGCATGTGATTCTGGGATGAGATGAAGAAGGTCGCTGAAGTAGACATTCCATAACAATGGTCCCAGCATGCTCTCTCTCTTTCGCCTGGTTGCGTGAGCCCAATTGTACCTATTCCTAAAACTATGTATGGATCCTGCCTCTACTTCTTCACTGTCTGCGACTCATTCCATTATTAGTATTATAATCAGTAAGAAGCGCTAAACCCACTAGGGTCATACAACTCTCCACTCGTCAGAACAGTCCTGCAGCCTGTCCAGATCCATTTTGTAGTCTTTCCTGGTCTACTCTGATATATATACTCTAGTTTCACATTATCTGTAGACAGGGGGCACCGCTGTCGCATTATTTACGTACACCAGAAACAGCACTGGTCCAAGTGCTGACCCTTGTGGAACCCCACTCGTCACACTCGCCCATCCCGACACCTCCTCCCTGGCAATGATTCGCTGCTTCCTTCCTGTTAAGAGTTCCTAGAACCACTGTAGACACTTCCCTGTTGTTCCTGCCTGCTGCTCTAGCTTGTGTCCCAGTCTCTTGCCAGGTACTGTGTCAAGCACCTTCTTACACTGAAAATTTATTGTCTGCCCATCCCTGCTTCATTCAACATGGCCGCTTCCGGCAATATGGCCGCTTCAGTCAACATGGCCACTTCCGGCACTATGGCCGCTTCATTCAACATGGCCGCTTCCGGCAATATGGCCGCTTCAGTCAACATGGCCGCTTCCGGCAATATGGCCGCTTCATTTAACATGGCCGCTTCTGGCAATATGGCCGCTTCAGTCAACATGGCCGCTTCCGGCAATATGGCCGCTTCATTCAACATGGCTGCTTCCGGCAATATGGCCGCTTCAGTCAATATGGCCGCTTCCGGCAATATGGCCGCTTCATTCAACATGGCCACTTCCGGCAATATGGCCGCTTCAGTCAACATGGCCGCTTCCGGCAACATGTTAAAGTTTTGGGAAGTTTGAGGGATGAGTTGGCAGTGGGGGGGGGTGAGGATCGACGAGGTGGAGGGGAGAAAGAAGGGGTGGGGTTGAAGTGGGTAGTGAATGGCTTATAGTGGGTTGATAAAGACAGGATTGATGGCTGGTAATGATAGACATAGAAAGGCAATTTAAAAGAGTGTGTTGTGGGATCTTTGTGTGTGTGTGTGTGTGTGTGTGTGTGTACTCACCTATTTACTCACCTATTTGTGGTTGCAGGGGTCGAGTGTGTGTGTGTGTGTGTGTGTGTGTGTGTGTGTGTGTGTGTGTGTGTGTGTGTGTGTGTGTGTGTGTGTGTATGTGTGTGTGTGTGTGTGTGTGTGTGTGTGTGTGTGTGTGTGTGTGTGTGTGTGTGTGTGTGTGTGTGTGTGTGTGTGTGTGTGAGTACTCATCTATTTGTGGTTGCAAGGGTCGAGCCACAGCTCTTGGCCCCGCTTCTTCGCTGGTCGCTATTAGGTTATCTGCTCCACGAGCCTTAACGTACCTCTTCTTAAAGCTATGTATGTATCCTACCTCCACTACATGTGTGTATGTATGTGTGTGTGTGTGTGTGTGTGTGTGTGAAAAGACAGGTGGGCCACGGGTGAGCCATTGGTGGGCCGCGGGTGGGCCAGCAGAGAGTATTAAGTCATTAAGGGCTATGTAAACACCTTACGGCTAAGGGAACTGGTTCCAACCCGTCAGCTATCCAGTCCTCCTGGAGGGTGGGCGCAGCGTGAAGAGCGGCAGGGTGGGCGGGCCTTGGGCGGCAGGGTGGGCGGGCTATGGGCGGGTAGAGGCGTGGGTTGGACACAGCTGTCGGGGGTACAGAGAGGGTAATCACGCATATCCTGGCCCTGTCATGTTATTTTCTAATTTGCATAATCCAGGAAAAGCTGAGGGGCCCTGAGGAAGAATATCCTGGTACGGTGTCTCTGTAGTGGCTCTATGTAGCTCTTTGTGGCTCCGTGTGGCTCTGTTGTCATGTGTGGTGGCTGTGTAGTGGCTCTATGTAGCTCTGTGTGGCTCCGTGTGGCTCTGTGTGACTCTGTTGCCATGTATGGTAGCTCTGTAGTGGCTCTGTTTGGCTCAGATGTCATGTGTGGTGGCTCTGTATGCTTTGTTGCCATGTGTGGTGGCTCTGTGTGGCTCTGTTGTCATGTGTGATGGCTCTGTATGCTTTGTTGTCATGGGTGGTGGCTCTGTGTTGCTCTGCTGTCATGTGTGATGGCTCTGTATGCTTTGTTGCCATGCGTGGTGGCTCTGTGTTGCTCTGTTGTCATGTGTGATGGCTCTGTATGCTTTGTTGCCATGTGTGGTGGCTCTGTGTTGCTCTGCTGTCATGTGTGATGGCTCTGTATGCTTTGTTGTCATGGGTGGTGGCTCTGTGTTGCTCTGTTGTCATGTGTGATGGCTCTGTATGCTTTGTTGCCATGTGTGGTGGCTCTGTGTGGCTCTGTTGTCATGTGTGATGGCTCTGTATGCTTTGTTGTCATGGGTGGTGGCTCTGTGTTGCTCTGTTGTCATGTGTGATGGCTCTGTATGCTTTGTTGTCATGGGTGGTGGCTCTGTGCTGCTCTGCTGTCATGTGTGATGGCTCTGTATGCTTTGTTGTCATGGGTGGTGGCTCTGTGTTGCTCTGCTGTCATGTCACAGAAAATAAGTCACAATTTTGGTCTGAGAAAAAAGTTATATTTTATTTAAATTAAATAAACAATACACGACTTGTACTTGTTCACGTTTTACTCACTTTCTTAAGGAAAGTAAATCAATTAAATGAAAACATTTTAAGTCAGTTATTTATTGACAAAACCTGACATGTAGAGGCTGAAAAACCTCTTAGGTTAGGTTAGGTAAGGTTACGTTACGTTACGTTACGTTACTACTACCACCTCTTCCTGCCTATATATAGCCGTCCTGCTCCACCTCTGTTAGTGTGACTTTGTCAATGGTCCAAGTCGGACCGAAACGTCGTCGTAAGCTTCTCTCTTTTATGTGCGGGTTATTTGTGTAACGTTACGCTACGTTACGTTACGTTACGTTACGTTTGTATTTTTACTTTGTCTCCTGTGACTTGTTATCCTGTGGCTTTTCCTTTTTCTATTTTTCCTGGAACCGTAAACGGTACACGACTCGTACACACTCTGTCACTCTTTTGGGAGCGACTGCCGAGTCACCACCTGGAGAAGACCTGGGTCAGGACCCGACCTGGCAAACCTACCTGAACCTCCTGGACCGGGCACGTCCATTCCAGGCTGAGGGACTGACTACCTCAAACTCTTCTACCTCATCTTCAACCATTCTTTTCCCGCAATGGACTGAAGAAGCCAAATGTCTCATCAGGTTGTTACATGCATTATAAAGCATTTCTCTCTGTCTATCTCTCTCTTTCTCTCCCTCTCTCATTTAAGCTCTTTCACTTATTAAATTTCACGTATTTTATGTCAAAGTCCAAGTTTTTCCTGCCATTTTTTGGTAGATTAAATGTAAATTTAAAATCGCCTCATCCGGCTGTCTCCTCGCTATAAAAGACAACAAGAACGACACAAAACACCATCATGGCGCAAATATCCGCACAACAGCGAATCAAACAGGTAAAAATGATGAGGAAATAACTCAAAATCCCCTCATTATTCCCAGCCTGGATTATCAAGTTAATCCCTTGAAAATCCCCTCTGGGTGAATTCTTGGCTCGGTATCCCTGGCAGCAGCAGCAGCAGCAGCAGCAGCAGCAGCAGCAGCAGCAGCAGCAGCAGCAGCAACAACAACATCAGTAGTAGCAGTAGCAGCAGCAGTAGTGGCAGCAGCAGCAGCAGCAGCAACATCAGTAGTAGCAGCAGCAGCAGCAGTAGTGGCAGCAGCAGCAGCAGCAGCAGCAACATCAGTAGTAGCAGCAATAGCTGCAGCAGCAGCAGCAGCAGTAGTGGCAGCAGCAGCAGCAGCAGCAGCAGCAGCAGCAGCAACATCAGTAGTAGCAGCAGCAGCAGCAGCAGCAGTAGTGGCAGCAGCAGCAGCAGCAGCAGCAGCAGCAGCAGCAGCAGCAGCAGCAGCAGTAGTGGCAGCAGCAGCAGCAGCAGCAGCAGCAGCAGCAGCAGTAGCAGCAGCAGCAGCAGTAGTGGCAGCAGCAGCAGCAGTAGTGGCAGCAGCAGCAGCAGCAGCAGCAGCAGTAGTGGCAGCAGCAGCAGTAGTAGTGGCAGCAACAGCAGTAGTGGCAGCAGCAGCAGTAGTGGCAGCAGCAGCAGCAGTAGTGGCAGCAGCAGCAGTAGTGGCAGCAGCAGCAGTAGTGGCAGCAGCAGCAGTAGTAGTGGCAGCAGCAGTAGTGGCAGCAGCAGCAGCAGCAGCAGCAGCAACAACAACATCAGTAGTAGCAGCAGCAGCAGCAGCAGTAGCAGCAGCAGCAGCAGTAGCAGCAGTAGCAGCAGCAGCAGCAGCAGCAGCAGCAGCAGCAGCAGCAGCAGCAGTAGTGGCAGCAGCAGCAGCAGCAACAGCAGCAGCAGCAACAGCAGCATCAGTAGTAGCAGCAACAGCAACAGCAGCAGCAGCAACAGCAACAACATCAGTAGTAGCAGCAATAGCTGCAGCAGCAGCAGCAGCAGCAGCAGCAGCAGCAGCAGCAGGAGCAGCAGCAGCAGAAGCAGTAGCAGCAGCAGCAGCAGCAGCAGCAGCAGCAGCAGCAGTAGTGGCAGCAGCAGCAGCAGCAGCAGCAGCAGCAGCAGCAGCAGCAGCAGTAGTGGCAGCAGCAGCAGCAGCAGCAGCAGCAGCAGTAGCAGCAGCAGCAGAAGTGGCAGCAGCAACAGCAGCAGCAGAAGCAGCAGCAGCAGCAGCAGCAGCAGCAGTGGCAGCAACAGCAACAACAGTAGCAGCAGCAGCAGCAGCAGCAGCAGCAGTAGTGGCAGCAGCAGCACCACCACCACCACCAGCACCAACAGCAGCAGCAGTAGCAGCAGCAGCAGCAGCAGCAGCAGCAGCAACAACAGCAGCAGTAGTAGTGGCAGCAGCAGCACCACCAACACCACCAGCACCAACAGCAGCAGCAGTAGCAGCAGCAACAGCAGCAGTAGTAGTGGCAGCAGCAGCAGCACCACCACCACCACCACCACCAACAGCAGCCCCAGCAGCACCACCACCAGCAGCAGCCCCAGCAGCAGCACCAACAGCAGCAGTAGCAGCAGCACCACCACCAACACCACCACCACCACCACCAACAGCCCCAGCAGCACCACCACCAGCAGCAGCCCCAGCAGCAGCACCAACAGCAGCAGTAGCAGCAGCAGCAGCAGCAGCAGCAGCAGCAGCAGCAGCAGCAGCAGCAGCAGTAGCAGCAGCAGCACTAGCGGCGGAGTAAGTCTGCTGATTATGGCGCTGTGTACGAATGGTATATAATACCGACAAGATGGGAGTAAGACACATGTGCAACATCTGGGTATCTTTATTGTAGACGTTTCGCCATCCAGTGGCTTTATCAATACAAATTCCAGGACATAACTTGAAGACAGTAGAACTATGTACAGAAGATGAGGTAATCAGTCCCTCAACCTAGGAGTA
>NC_091320.1:31871421-31873921 GCF_038502225.1 Cherax quadricarinatus | reverse complement strand
GCAATATAACAAGCAACTGCAACACAGAATCAGGAACAAGGAGATAATATAACGACACTAAGTAGGGACCTGGAGTTTACCTGGAGAGAGTTCCGGGGGTCAACGCCCCCGCGGCCCGGTCTGTGACCAGGCCTCCTGGTGGATCAGAGCCTGATCAACCAGGCTGTTGCTGCTGGCTGCACGCAAACCAACGTACGAGCCACAGCCCGGCTGGTCAGGAACCGACTTTAGGTGCTTGTCTAGTGCCAGCTTGAAGACTGCCAGGGGTCTGTTGGTAATCCCCCTTATGTATGCTGGGAGGCAGCTGAACAGTCTCGGGCCCCTGACACTTATTGTATGGTCTCTTAACGTGCTAGTGACACCCCTGCTTTTCATTGGGGGGATGTTGCATCGTCTGCCAAGTCTTTTGCTTTCGTAGTGAGTGATTTTCGTGTGCAAGTTCGGTACTAGTCCCTCTAGGATTTTCCAGATGTATATAATCATGTATCTCTCCCGCCTGCGTTCCAGGGAATACAGGTTTAGGAACCTCAAACGCTCCCAGTAATTGAGGTGTTTTATCTCCATTATGCGCGCCGTGAAGGTTCTCTGTACATTTTCTAGGTCAGCAATTTCACCTGCCTTGAAAGGTGCTGTTAGTGTTCAGCAATATTCTAGCCTAGATAGAACAAGTGGCCTGAAGAGTGTCATCATGGGCTTGGCCTCCCTAGTTTTGAAGGTTCTCATTATCCATCCTGTCATTTTTCTAGCAGATGCGATTGATACAATGTTATGGTCCTTGAAGGTGAGATCCTCCAACATGATCACTCCCAGGTCTTTGACGTTGGTGTTTCGCTCTATTTTGTGGCCAGAATTTGTTTTGTACTCTGATGAAGATTTAATTTCCTCATGTTTACCATATCTGAGTAATTGAAATTTCTCATCGTTGAACTTCATATTGTTTTCTGCAGCCCACTGAAAGATTTGGTTGATGTCCACCTGGAGCTTTGCAGTGTCTGCAATGGAAGACACTGTCATGCTGATTCGGGTGTCATCTGCAAAGGAAGACACGGTGCTGTGGCTGACATCCTTGTCTATGTCGGATATGAGGATGAGGAACAAGATGGGAGCGAGTACTGTGCCTTGTGGAACAGTGCTTTTCACCGTAGCTGCCTCGGACTTTACTCTGTTGACGACTACTCTCTGTGTTCTGTTAGTGAGGAAATTATAGATCCATCGACCGACTTTCCCTGTTATTCCTTTAGCACGCATTTTGTGCGCTATTACGCCATGGTCACACTTGTCAAAGGCTTTTGCAAAGTCTGTATATATTGCATCTGCATTATTTTTGTCTTCTAGTGCATTTAGGACATTGTCGTAGTGATCCAATAGTTGAGACAGACAAAAGTCAAAAGTCACAAAAGTCACAAAACTCCCATACTACTGAATCTAAGTTCAGCATAAGAAAATCCCCGACTGTGACAATACACAGATACCAGTACAAGTTAGTTCAGAAGCTACAGCTCAGAACCTGAGTTACTCAGAGTGTCTATACGACACACAACCTCAGTACAACGTCGAAAATCACTAAGTCTACACAATGTTCTGTGAACAGAGTTCTACAGAACTAACAAGAAAGCTACAGAGACTATCTTCCAACAAGGGCCAATAAGGTAGACTTAGGCACTTCTTGTCAGGAATACGTCCAACCACCAAGAGAGTCTAGACCAGTGGAAATATAAACACAAATGCAGTATAATGTGATCCTTTATTGACAACGTTTCACCCACACAGTGGGCTTTCTCAAGTCACACACGGATCTACCTGGGGTTGGAAGGTACGAGAGTATTTATAGTCATGTTGAGGTCAGGTGGAGAATGCTGCAGCTGATGATCTACCGGGTGGGGTTATAGAGTCTTGGGTAGCTTGGCAGGGGTATTGGACAAGTTTTGAGTAGACCTTCTGCAGTGTTCTATGTTCTTATGTGGGATAGCGATGAAGAAGTTTCTTGGCGAGTGGTTCAGCTATGTTATAGAAGCCATTGTTCTGGTTGAAATTGTTGGTTGTAGAGATGAGCGATGATTCCAGGATTCTTCTGTATTGAGTGTTGTCTTCTGTGGCTATAAGTCTTGAGTTTCTGTAGTTAACTAAATGGTTGTGTGAATTGCGATGTTGTACACAGGCATTCCTTGTATCGTCAGTCCTGCTTGCATATTGGTGTTCTGAAATACGTGTTTGGAGGTCTCTTGATGTTTCGCCCACATATAATTTGTTGCAGTGTACAACATCGCAATTCACACAACCATTTAGTTAACTACAGAAACTCAAGACTTATAGCCACAGAAGACAACACTCAATACAGAAGAATCCTGGAATCATCGCTCATCTCTACAACCAACAATTTCAACCAGAACAATGGCTTCTATAACATAGCTGAACCACTCGCCAAGAAACTTCTTCATCGCTATCCCACATAAGAACATAGAACACTGCAGAAGGTCTACTCAAAACTTGTCCAATACCC
>NC_091320.1:31858921-31863921 GCF_038502225.1 Cherax quadricarinatus | reverse complement strand
ATTTAGAAATACTTAAAGACAGAAATATTTAGAAATACTTAAAGACAGAAAAAATTAGAAATACTTCAAGACAGAAATACTTAGAAATCCACAAAGATAGAAATACTTGGATGTAAAGACGATGTCATCAGTTCATCACTTTTGAAGACGTAGTTATGAGGTGGTCAGTCCCTCAGAGTATATATAGTGCAAAACCTTCTCAAGGCTGAGGGACTGACCACCTCATAACTACGTCTTCAAGGGTGATGAACTGATGACATCTTCCCATCTCTACTGCTTCTGTTAACTCGACTGAAGAAGCCTACTGTGTAGGCGATACGTTTCGGAATAAAGACACCTAGTGTCTTTATTCTGACTGCAAGAAGGCGTTTGACACAGTTCCACACAAGAGATTGGTGCAAAAACTGGAGGACCAAGCAGGGATAACAGGGAAGGCACTACAATGGATCAGGGAATACTTGTCAGGAAGACAGCAGCGAGTCATGGTACGTGGCGAGGTGTCAGAGTGGGCACCTGTGACCAGCAGGGTCCCACAGGGGTCAGTCCTAGGACCAGTGCTGTTTCTGGTATTTGTGAAAGACATGACGGAAGGAATGAACTCCGAGGTGTCACTGTTTGCAGATGACGTGAAGCTGATGAGAAGAGTTCAGTCGATCGAAGACCAGGCAGAAATACAAAGGGATCTGGACAGGCTGCAGACCTGGTCCAGCAACTGGCTCCTGGAGTTCAATCCCACCAAGTGCTAAGTCATGAAGATTGGGGAAGGGCAAAGAAGACCGCAGACGGAGTAGTCTAGGGGGCCAGAGACTACAAACCTCACTCAAGGAAAAATATCTTGGGGTGAGTATAACACCAGGCACATCTCCTGAAGAGTACATCAACCAAATAACTGCTGCAGCATATGGGCGCCTTGCAAACCGTGTACGTTAGGCCCATATTGGAGTATGCGGCACCAGTTTGGAACCCACCTAGCCAAGCATGTAAAGAAACTAGAGAAAGTGCAAAGGTTTGCCGCCACAAGACTAGTCCCAGAGCTAAGAGGTATGTCCTACGAGAAGAGGTTAAGGGAAATCAACCTGACGACACTGGAGGACAGGAGAGATAGAGGGGACATGATAACGACTTACAAAATACTGAGAGGAATTGACAAGGTGGACAAAGACAGGATGTTCCAGAGACTGGACACAGCAACAAGGGGACACAGTTGGAAGCTGAAGACACAGATGAATCACAGGGATGTTAGGAAGTATTTCTTCAGCCACAGAGTAGTCAGGAAGTGGAATAGTTTGGGAAGAGATGTAGTGGAGGCAGGATCCATACATAGCTTTAAGCAGAGGTACGATAAAGCTCATGGTTCAGGGAGAGTGACCTTGTGGCGACCAGTGAAGAGGCGGGGCCAGGAGCTTGGACTCGATCCCTGCAACCTCAACTAGGTGAGTACACACACACAAACACACACACTGGGCAACTACCTGAGAAATGGAAGACAGCTAATGTAGTCCCCATATTTAAGAAAGGAAACAGAAACGAGGCACTAAACTACAGACCTGTGTCTCTGACATGTATTGTGTGCAAAGTCATGGAGAAGATTATCAGGAGGAGAGTGGTCGAACACCTGGAAAGGAACAAGATTATAAATGAAAACCAGCATGGGTTCATGGAAGGCAAATCTTGTATCACAAACCTCCTGGAGTTTTATGACAAGGTAACAGAAGTAAGACACGAGAGAGAGGGGTGGGTAGATTGCGTTTTCCTAGACTGCAGGAAGGCCTTTGACACAGTTCCTCCACAAGAGATTAGTGCAGAAGCTGGAGATCAGGCGCATGTAACAGGGAGGGCACTGCAATGGATAAGGGAATACCTGACAGGGAGGCAGCAACGAGTCATGGTACGTGAAGAGGTATCACAGTGGGCGCCTGTGACGAGCGGGGTCCCACAGGGGTCAGTTCTAGGACCAGTGGTATTTTTGATATATGTGAACGACATGATGGAAGGAATAGACTCTGAAGTGTCCCTATTCGCAGATGATGTGAAGTTGATGAGAAAAATTAAATCGGATGAGGATGAGGCAGGACTGCAAAGAGACCTGGACAAGCTGGACATGTGGTCCAGTAACTGGCTTCTCAAATTCAATCCAGCCAAATGCAAAGTCATGAAGATTGGGAGGGGCAAAGAAGACCGCAGACAGAGTATAGGCTAGGTGGACAAAGACTACAGACGTCACTCAGGGAGAAAGACCTTGGGGTGACCATAACACCGAGCACATCACCGGAGGCACACATCAACCAAATAACTGCTGCAGCATGCGGGCGCCTGGCAAACCTGAGAATAGCGTTCCGATACCTTAATAAGGAATCGTTCAAGACACTGTACACTGTGTATGTTAGGCCCATACTGGAGTATGCAGCACCAGTCTGGAACCCACACCTGGTCAAGCACGTCAAGAAGTTAGAGAAAGTACTAAGGTTTGCAACAAGGCTAGTCCCAGAGCTCAAGGGAATGTCGTACGAGGAAAGGTTAAGGGAAATCGGACTGACGACACTGGAGGACAGAAGGGTCAGGGGAGACATGATAACGACATACAAGATACTGCGGGGAATAGACAAGGTGGACAGAGATAGGATGTTCCAGAGAGGGGACACAGGGACAAGGGGTCACAACTGGAAGCTGAAGACTCAGACGAGTCACAGGGACGTTAGGAAGTATTTCTTCAGTCATTGAGTTGTCAGGAAGTGGAATAGCCTAGCAAGTGAAGTAGTGGAGGCAGGAACCATACATAGTTTTAAGAAGAGTTATGACAAAGCTCAGGAAGCAGAGAGAGAGAGGACCTTTATCTGGAGTTTATCTGGAGAGAGTTCCGGGGGTCAACGCCCACGCGGCCCGGTCTGTGACCAGGCCTCCTTAGGTCAGTGTCCCAGGATGCGACCCACACCAGTCGACTAACACCCAGGTACCCATTTTACTGATGGGGAACATAGACAACAGGTGGAAAGAAACACGTCCAATGTTTCTACTCTGGCTGGGAATCGAACCCAGGCCCTCACCGTGTGAAGCGAGAGCATTAACCACCAGGCCACCAGAGCCCTAGTAGCGATCAGTGAAGAGGCGGGGCCAGGAGCTGAGTCTCTACCCCTGCAACCACAATTAGGTGAGTACAATTAGGTGAGTACACACACACACACACACACACACACACACACACACACACACACACACACACACACACACACACACACACACACACACACACACACAAAGATCACAGGATGATACCTCCCTCAATCCCATTACAACTAAAAGCAAATTACAGTAACAACAGCAGTTATCCCAGCTAAAACAGAAAGAGAAAAAACAGAAACAGCACGGTAAGCGCAAAGCCTCGCTATAATCTGTTTAAAAACTATAATTCTCGATTATTGACATGACTGAAATAGTGGCGTAGACTATATATATATGTTTTTGTATCCCGTTCGCACTACACTCCTGTAACAATGGTAACAGAGGCAAGACCTTTGGAAACAACCCTCAAGCGGGTGAGGTTAGTTTAGGTTAGGATGGGTTAGGTTAGGTTAGGCTAGGTTAGGTTAGGTTAGGTTGAGTTTAGTTAAGTTAGGCTAGGATAGGCTAGGTTAGGATAGGCTGGGTTAAATTAGGTTAGGTTAGGATAGGTTGGGTTAAGTTAGGTTAGGTTTGGGAGTCAAGAAGGTCTGACAGTGTTCATTCTGAACCTCTGCCAGTGTGACTGTTGTATATAACACTGTGTGAACTGTATATAACACTGTGAGTCGTATATAACACTGTGAGTCGTATATAACACTGTGTGAGTCTTATATAACACTGAGTCGTATATAATGCTATGTAAACGGTATATAACAGTATGAACCATATGTAATACTATGTAAGTCGCATATAACACTGTGTGAATCTGCATTCCTATCATTCTGTATTCCTATATCCTGTATTCCTATTATCCTGTATTCCATTCCATATTCCCATCATTCTGCATTCCAATCATTCTATATTATTACCAACTTGTGTTCCCCTCCATCCTGTATTTCTGCGTATGGAACCTCTTACTTAGTTACCCCTCATCCAATTGATTATTCAAAATATTTCCACCTCCTGATCATTAAGCTTGTCACTGGGAGATCATCAACGGGATCAAGCAGCTCTTCTGGTCAGACTGATCAGGGTCGTAAGAAGTTCACAAGGCAACACTGACAGCAGCAACAGTCTCTTCCTAGCTTCGTGCATACCATCCGGTGGACTAGTGAGGAAGATTGTCTACGAACACTTGAAAGGTTCTCTAGGAGTTCACGTCCCGATGTTTATGGAAGGAGTACGGCATCTCCCAAGGCTGCCTCCCAGCATACATAAGGGGAACTACCAATAGATCCCTGGCTGCCTGCAAGAGGGAGGTGGACAGGCACCTAGAGTCAGTACCTGACCAGCCGGGCTGTGGTTCATACATCGGTTTGCCTGCAGCCAGCAGTAGCAGCCTGGCTGATCAGGCCCTGATCCACCGCGAGGCCTGGTCATGGACCGAGCAGCGGGGGAGTTGACGCCCGAACACCTTCCAGGATACTGCAGCTCCAGGTAGCCTCACGGACTCTTCAAGCAGACCGGGTTCTCTCGTGACGGCCACGAATCTCTTCGTTCATACTCGACAGTGCCTCAAGAGGTACATGATTCGCCTTCGAGTGGTGAAGGCACTACATGCTGTGGATTCCTTCTTGGCTTTCCCCAATTCCTCCTTGTAAACTTGCCGTGACCCTCGGCTATTTACATGTGTATGTAGCTGTCTGTCTAGCCAGACCTTCCTCACCAAACATTCATGTATCTGAGTGTTGGGCAGACCAATCTGGTCCTAGTTGTCTCCCCAGCCATAGGTCAACAGCAAAGAATGCAAAACAAGAAAGAGGTCTTCGATCTGAACAAACGAAGCTTCTTCACAGCCCATTTCCCATCGCAGGAGGAACCCCAGCTCACCAGCACGACGT
>NC_091320.1:31841421-31843921 GCF_038502225.1 Cherax quadricarinatus | reverse complement strand
GTCCCTCTTAATGTCAATATACTGATTCATAAGATGACCCTCACCTCTTTTGATACGCCTATAAATTCCTTTCTTATGCCCTAGTAGATATTTGAGCCTATTATTCATCCATTTTGGGTCATTTCTATTTGATCTAATTTCTTTATATGGGATAAACGCTCTTTGAGCAGCATGTATAGTGTTCAGAAAACTGTCATATTGATAGCTCTCTTCGTTACCCCAGTCAACAGATGATAAGTGTTCTCTAAGCCCATCGTAATCTGCTAAGCGAAAATCTGGGACTGTTACTGAGTTATCGCTACTATCGTACTTCCATTCAATGCTAAATGTAATTGACTTGTGGTCGCTAGCACCCAGTTCCTCTGAAATTTCTAAATTATTAACAAGGGATTCATTGTTTGCCATAACTAAGTCAAGCAGGTTATTTCCCCTTGTAGGTTCTGTCACAAACTGCTTCAAAAAACAATCCTGAAATACTTCTAAGAAGTCGTACGATTCTAAATTCCCAGTCAAGAAATTCCAATCAACATGACTAAAGTTAAAGTCTCCTAGAATTACTACATTAACGTGCCTTGTGGCCTTAACAATTTCCTCCCATAGTAGTTTCCCTTGGTCCCTATCTAAGTTAGGGGGACGGTATATCACTCCTAAAATCAGTTTTTCATGCCCCTCTGAAAATTCTATCCAAACAGACTCTGTATGTGTTACTTCAGACTTAATACCCGTTTTTATGCAACAGTTCAAGCGATCTCTCTCTTCCTCTCTTACTCTCTCTCTTCCTCTTCTTTTCTCTCTCTCTCTCTTCCCTTGTCACTCCCCCCTCTCTCTTACCTTTTCCCTTTCTCTCACTTTCTCCCCTTTTTCCCTTCTTTTCCCCTCCTTCTACCCTCCCCTTCTCTCTCCTTCTCCCTCTCACTCTCTCCCCCTTTTTCTTTTTCTCTTTCTCTCTCTCTTTCACTAAAAAAAAAAAAATGGTTGGGACTCGCAGGAATCAGGGATCAGATGACAATGGTACCGGTAGGGAGGAATGGATGGAGGAGCAGAGGAAAAGGATAGAGCAAGAATGGGAGAGAAAATTAGGAGAGCTTTCTGAAAAAAATGGAGAAAGAGCTCTCTGTGAAATGGGAAAAGAGGTTGGAGAAGGAGACGAAGAATTAGGAGGCACAAGTCGAAACTGCAGTAGCCAGGGTAAAGGTCCTAGAATTTGAGGTAAACAGGCTGAAGCAAGTCTCAGGGGTAGTGACCAGAGAAGACACACCATACGAAGCTGAGAGGCTGAACAGGAAGGAAGGAGATATGAATTATGCTAAGGTCATATCAGCCTGCAAAGAAGGGCCAGGGAGTGGAAGGGAAGAGCAGATGGGTGCAGATGGAGAGGGAGATAGGTCGAATGCTGAGGCACAACCATGCTACCAAGAGTCACTGGAAAAATCAAGGGAGAAAATGACCACATACAGACAGGAACCAGAGTCACAGAGGGAGAGGCAATGGGAGGAGGAAAGGACAAAATCAGTGATTATCCATGGGCTTCGGGAGAGAGAGGAAAGGACACACACTGAAAGACGGCAGGAAGAAAGAAAGGAGATTGAGAAAATCATCACGGAAATAGGGGGAGAGGACATGGATGAGATTGTAAATTTTCAGAGAATAGGGGGGTACTTGAAGGGGAGAAACCGACCGATCAAGCTGATTCTCAGGACAAAAACAGTGCGGAACAGGATCCTCCAAGAGAAACCACGGTTGAAAAGCTCGGAAGAGTACAAGAAGGTGTTCCTAGACAGAGACAGAACTCAAACAGAGAGACAGCAGCTGAGGGAGAGGACAAAAAAGCGAAAGGAGCTAGGAAAGGAGACAAGGATGGAACCAGTAGAGGTCAGTCAGAGCAGAACAGAGCAGCAAGGGCAAGCACACACACAACTATCCTCAGAACCCCACAACCTATCACACCATCCCAACACAATACAATCCATACCCACAGCTTCCACCCAACCCCCAACCATAGAATCCCACAGTATGCTACCAGGTCTCCCACCACCACAGGCCCCCCAAACCACAGTGTTGGAAAGGAAACTGAAGGTATGGTACACAAATGCTGATGGAATAACAAACAAGTGGGAGGAGTGGCACGAAAGAGTCAAAGAGGCATCACCAGACATCATAGCGATCACAGAAACCAAGCTTACATGTATGATAACAGATGCCATCTTTCCAGCGGGATACCAGATCCTGAGAAAAGACAGAAGGAACAGGGGGGGTGGAGGAGTGGCATTGCTGATCAAACACCGATGGAATTTTGATGAGCTGGAGAGAGGAGACAGCGGAGAAGAAAGTGATTACATAGCGGGAACACTTCACTCTGGAGGTCCCAAGGTGATAATTGCAGTGATGTATAACCCACCACAGAACAGCAGGAGGCCAAAGCAAGAGTATGACGAGAACAATAGAGCGATGGTTGACACACTGGCTACAGTGGCCAGAAGAGCTCATGCATGCAGGGCAA